>NC_139513.1:41068253-41110753 GCF_947247035.1 Vipera ursinii | reverse complement strand
ATGAAGTGGACAGGATTATGGGGAAGCTGAGTTCCACCACATGCTTATTGGACCCGTGCCCTTCTTGGCTGGTTTACGCAGCTAGGGAGAGGACACGAGGCTGGCTCCAGGCGGTTATATCTGCTTCTTTGAGTGAGGGTTATTTCCCCACCGTCTTGAAGGAGGCGGTGGTGAGACCTCTCCTCAAGAAGCCTGCCTTGGACCCAGCTGTATTGAACAACTTCCGTCCAGTCTCCAACCTTCGCTTTCTTGCGAAGGTTGTTGAGAGTGTGGTGGCGCATCAGCTCCCTCTGGTCCTGGATGAAGCGGATTATCTGGACCCTTACCAATCGGGTTTCAGGCCCGGGCACAGCACGGAGACGGCATTGGTCGCTCTGGTGAATGATCTCTGGAGGGCTCGGGATAGGGGGTATTCCTCTGTCCTAGTCCTATTAGACCTCTCGGCGGCTTTTGATACCATCGACCATGGTATCCTGCTGCAGCGTCTCAGGGGATTGGGAGTGGGAGGCACGGTTTTTCAGTGGTTCTCCTCCTATCTCCTGGGACGCTCGCAGTCGGTGTTGGCAGGGGGGCAGAGGTCGACCCCTAGGACTCTCGCTTGTGGAGTTCCTCAGGGGTCGGTCCTCTCGCCTCTCCTGTTCAACATCTATATGAAGCCGCTGGGTGAGATCATTCGTGGTTTTGGAGTTGGGTATCATCAATATGCTGATGATACCCAACTTTTTATTTCGACCCCAAACCACCCCAGTGATGCCCTCGCTGTGATGTCCCGTTGCCTGGAGGCGGTTCGGGTCTGGATGGGGAGGAACAGACTTCAACTCAACCCTGACAAGACTGAGTGGCTGTACATTCCGGCTTCCCGAGACACCTGGGATGTTCCACCTCTTTCTATGGGGGGTGAGCTTTTACCCCCTGTGGATAGGGCTCGCAACTTGGGAGTCCTCCTAGATTCACGACTCACTTTGGAGGATCACATAGTGGCCGTGACTAGGGGGGCTTTTGCCCAGGTTCGCCTGGTGCGCCAGTTGCGGCCCTATCTGGATCGGGAGGCCTTGTGTACGGTCACTCATGCGCTCGTGACCTCTCGCCTAGACTACTGTAACGCTCTCTACATGGGACTTCCCTTGAAGACTACTCGGAGGCTCCAACTGGTACAGAATGCGGCCGCGAGAGTTGTCTTGGGAGTTTCCCGGTACTCCCATGTTACACCTTTGCTCCGTGAGCTGCATTGGTTGCCAGTTGTCTTCCGGGTAAGGTTCAAGGTTTTGGTTATGATCTTTAAGTCCCTACATGGCATGGGTCCGCGATACCTCGAGGACCACCTGCTGCCGGCGTCGACTCCCCTCCGCCCTGTGCGCGCCCACAGAGAGGGCCTCCTCAGGGTGCCTCCTGTCAAGGAATGTCGACTGGTGGCCCCCAGGGGGAGGGCCTTCTCTGTGGGTGCTCCGGCGTTATGGAATCAACTGCCGGTCGAGCTCCGGATGGCATCAGACCTCCGATCCTTCCGTCGCGGGTTGAAGACCCATTTATTTGAACTAGCGGGTCTGGCCTGATGGGGGTACTTGGGTTTTTTATTGGTTTGTTTTAGTATTCTGGTTTTAACTTGGGCATTAATTTAATTATTTTTTAATGTTTGTATTGGTGTTTATATTTATGCCCTGTGAACCGCCCTGAGTCCCTTTGGGAGAAGGGCGGTATAAAAATCTCAATAAATTAAATTAAATTAAAATTATTTTTAATGGAAGAAGAATTTGATCTTTATTTATTTACCCCTAGCCATTAAAATGTTTGGTTCATCTAACGTGTTAAATTGGCGTGATTTTTCCCCCCAAGTTGTTCTGACATTCAACTTCTGACTTGCATTCTTTCTGTTTTTAGTTTCTCACCTGAAATTTCAACTTTATTCCATCCTTGCTTTGACACTGATGAATTAACCTTGGCTGTTGGACTTTGGGAGAAATGCTTTTAGAGTCTAAGTTTTCATTTGAAAATGTTGAAAATGTTCTGTTGAAAATGTTTTTTTTTCCACCTACCTTGTCAAGGCTACATTATCAAACCTAGTGATAAGAGTGTAGAGCTTCTTAAGCTACTTTAGGCTTCTTCCATAAAGATAAAAGCCTGGAAGGTTTTAGGTTCTTAAATTAATCAACAGATATCCAGTTCAATCTATTGACTGATTGACCTTACTAAAATATGCAATAGAATATTACCCAGAAAAAAACAAAATATGTATATCACTGTTTTATATGTTCATGTGAATGAGAAAGCACTGCTGAAAACAGGAATATAATCTAAGCAATTATTAGTGTAGCAGGCTTTAAAGCAGGGGTCTTCAAACTTGGCCCTTTTATGACTTGTGGACTTCAACTGCCAGAATTCCTCAGCGTGCCTAGTTGAGGAATTCTGGGAGTTGAAGTCCACAAGTCATAAAAGGGCCACGTTTGAAGACTCCTGCTTTGAAGGTTACAATAGACCTATCCATGTCTACTTCTGACCCTGTTCCAGAGTTCTGGTGGTGGCTCACGTACATGGTCATGTGATCATATTTGTGGCACTTGACAACTGGCTTGCCCTTGCAGCCCTAGGATCATGATTTTGGCATTTTTTGCTGGTTTCAAGCAAAAAATGCACATTTAGAACAATGGCTTTGATTAACAACCACCACATTCCCTATCAGAACCATGCTGTTCTCCTAACAACATTCACTTAACCACCACCACAAAAAGAGTCATAAAATTGGGCAGAGTCCTGTGGTGATCTTCTTAACAATGACCACAACTTATGACCATAATTCTAGGGTCAATTATGGTCCTAAGTCGAGAACCACAGAAAGAAGAACCTCTATATACTGTAGATCAGTGTTTTCACACTTGGCAACTTTGAAAAACACTGATACAGCATCTACTAACTGCATCCCACTGGGAGGAAAATCAAAGGAGGGTAGCTCAGGACTGAACGATGGGGTCCTTGCTGTGGAGTGCACCAACTCTGTCAGATTGAACCAGTCTTGAACACACAAAAAACTCCCTTCAGTACCCATGTAGGCTTTTATAGGCAGTGACCAGCATGTTGGCTACATAGGCAGTTTATAGATAGTAAACAGCTCATCAAATCACACTCAGAAGCAAACTACTGGCTAGTGCAGCACATGAAGCATAGGCGTTACATGGGCCTACTGAGGCCTGTCCATCATTGCCCACATATTCTGGATGAGCTGAAGCTTCTGGGTAGAGTGTCTAATTGCAGTAATCAAGCTGTGAGGGGACCAGGGCATGAGTGACTATCTGAAAAGCCTCCCAATTTAGGAAAGGGCACCCCAATACATTTGAAGAGTGTACATATTCCCCAAATATACAGGAGATCCCTTAAAAGAGAAGGGAGAATCTGGGAAATCTTATTCTTGCTAACCATAACTTCTGTGCATAGAACTGGCAGATGGAATTGAAAGTATCTGTGTGGTTATTTTACACCATAATATGTATGTCTTAACGTGTGTGTGAATTATTTTTTTTTACATCGTATTAAGTTGAATGCAATATATGGACTTTGTCATTATCATCAAACTACTGCATGGGAAAAGATAGAATTTGACTGTTGTTGTTTCGTTGTTGTTTATGCTTTCTGAGGAGCATTTCCCAGATGCATTTGTTTTTTTTTCCCTCAAGGCAGGGAGCACTATGGAGAAATGAACATGTAAAGTTGCTCCGATTAAGAACTTTTCCTGAGATGTTCTTTTCAGACGCCTATTTGCTAGCTTGGCTTTCTTCTTCAGCACAGCAAAAAAAAAAAAAAAAGTGGCCGTGAACTAGGCCAGTGATAAATGGAATTTCCAAGCCTTCCAAAATCCAATTCATAACCGTAGGAAGATTTAGTATCTTCTCACTAAAAATATTATTTCCACTCGAGGAGTGATTTGTCGAAGGGAGGTATTTTTAGAAATGCTTACCAAGTACCTTTGGAGCAGTTTCTAGCTGTTGTTGCCTTGTGTTATTCACTAAATAATTCCATTCACCCATTAAAAGTTTCTTCTAGTAAACTTTTGTTCCAGTACCTGCTTATGAATATTCAGTAAAGAAAAATTCCATCTGTTTGGATTTGTGTGAAGTGTGCATTTTAGCCGTTTGCTATGTTCATCCTTCCAAGCACATAATTTTCCACAGAGCAATAGTATTTTAAAATCCCCCAGTACAGGCTGCATACTGTAGTTATTTTGTGGAGAATCTTATTCAAAAAATTGAAATGAAGCCAATGATAATTTGGTTTTTTATATTTTATGAATTGGGTTGTTGAACCCATATTTAATAAGTATAATGAAATTAGGGTACATATTTCAGATCTTCAACTTCTCATGTGGTGACCACATTCACATGATATGCTAAGCCATGTTATCCAAACCTCAAAGCATAAATGAGTGAGGAATTATAAGTATACATGATTTGTCCTTGGTTTCATAACATGAGCCTGTTAGTTTACTCACTCTTAATCTACATCTCACTCAAGTCTCTTTAATTTATCCTGCTAGCATAACATTACTCAGTGCCATGATCAATAAAGACCATAGTGAGTTCTCTTCCTTAGATACTGTACATCTAGAAGCAACCTGACCTAAAAAGTTCCCAGAATTCTCTACTTCTAACATACATCTTGAGGACCCTCCATTTTTAAGATGTGATCACAGGTTCAGTAACTTGTTTGTGCCAACTAAGCTACAGTACAACCTCTTTTATCTTTTCATTCTGTATATTTTCTTATGATCTAGGCATCATCTGATCATAACTTTGCTACAAATGACAAGACCTTCATTCTCACTATATCTAAATTTAAAGTCTTCAAATTGAACTTGCTGTAAACAGTAAACTTATTTTGGACTACAAGAAAACATCATAGACTTATTAAAAAAATAGGTCAGAATATCGGCCTCTGCTCCAGATATTACCTGCTTCCCAGCTAATGCTTAGCTTATAACAGAATAACAGAGTTTTAAGGGATCTTGAGGTCTTCTAATCCAACCTTATGCTATTTTATATTAAGAGCCCTTCATCCTTTAAGAAAGTGATGCAAGTAAATATAGGTGTTCCTCCAGCAGCTAGGTGGTCCTACGGAACCAATTAATTTTAATTCTGTGAGGGCAAACTGGAATGTCTTTTTGCAAAGAGGCTGGAGATAGGATTGACTTTCTCACACCCCTCCAAGGTTCTGCTAACTCTGATTGGAGCTATAAAGTTAATAAATAAGGAAGAGCTCAAAGAAAGTGTCTTTTACCACTGCATTAGGAACAGCACATAGTTGAGAAACATCTTTACGTTTTCAGTGGGTGTGTTTTCTGATCCAAAACTGGTAAAGACCCCTCCAACTGGACAGAAATATAATCTAACTCAGACTTGTCTCAATTCAGTTTCAGTCTGTTATGAGTCATCCACATTGTACCCTGGACCAAATAGAGCCGACTGTGATGGACAGCACCCCGTAATCTCAAAAGCAAACTGCAGTGATGCCAAAATGTTGACTGTTGGTCAGTAACATCTTTGTGTAAATACTGGGATTAGAAATTTGTGTCCCAATATTTACACCTAGTGTCAGGACCCACCTCAATCCACATCTTAGGAAATAAGAACTCTTGGATGCAAGTTTAGTCCAAAAGGAAAATGTTTACTAGGAAGGAATCGATTGTGGGAATACAAGACGGAATCTGAGAAAAGTTACATTTCAATCCTATATAAACCATTCCCATTCCAGTCCCTCCCCTCATCCATTTGGTCAGGCTGTAGTCAGTTGCTAGGTGTCAGGTCCTTCCATGGGAAAGGGAACTCTCCTTGGTTTTATGGTTATTGCTTCCCTTTTCAGTTGTAAATGAAGACACAATCCAGACCTGTCTGTCCCCCTCCCTTCCCCCGTTAAAACATCCCCTGTTGTTTGAAAATCGCTTTAGTAACCATCCTCTCCCCCCCCCTCGGAGAGATGGCAGAATCCCCAGTAATAGCACGTTGTTCTACCTATACAATTATGAAATGTGATATAAATGGATTCTGACACCTAGCAGATGTGCAAGTCACAGCATTCGTGGGATGCTATTGTGCACCTTTTCCCAGCAGATCCCTTTTCCCCTGACAACATAGACACCTTTGCCAACGTGTCTGAAAAGATGGAAACGGGAAACAAATCTGGCTGTTATTTGCACAAAGATGGCACTCAACCTGTTAACAATTTCACCTAATCCCCTCACAGAGCTATTGAAAAGCACTAACAGGATAGACAAATCACCTGTGAAGGTTCACAAACCTCTGGACTACAGCTCAACTTCAGTCTTTTGAACAAATCTGACAAGACTCAACAGAAATACCCCTCTGGTTATAACCCCTTGTGAAAAATACACTTCTCTGAAAGAAGACCTTGAGAGAGGCCATTGGGAGCTCCTTTAGAAAGCTTTCCCTAAACAGATTTCTGAAGCAGTGATTTTATTTTATTGAGGTTATGACATGGTTAAAGGGGGGACTGGCTGCAATGATTCAAAGGAGTAGAGCTGGAGATCTGAAAGAGGAAAAAAGAATAGAATAGAATAGAATAGAATAGAATAGAATAGAATAGAATAGAATAGAATAGAATAGAATAGAGTAGAGTAGAGTAGAGTAGAGTAGAGTAGAGTAGAGTAGAGTAGAGTAGAGTAGAGTAGAGTAGAGTAGAGTAGAACAGAATAGAAGATGGAAGGGACCTTGGAGGTCTTCTAGTCCAGCCCCCCCTCAAACAGGAGAACCTATACCATCTCAGACAAGTGACTATCCAGTCTCTTCTTAAAAACCTCCAGTGATGGAGCACCCACGATTTCTGAAGGCAAGCTGTTCCACTGGTTGATTGCTCTCACTGTTAAAGAAATTTCTCCTTAGTTCTTGGTTGCTTCTCTCTTTGATCAGTTTCCAACCATTGTTTCTTGTCCTGCCCTCTGGTGCAGGTGCAAGACTTTTCATCTGGGAATAACAAAGGCTGACCTGCTAATTCACATTTGAACAGCTAACAACACTTCATTTTTGTTGTTGTTGTTGTTGTTTTGTTTTCTAGTCTATTAAATTGATTAGTAGTGTTGCTTCTCCATACTAGGACATGCATGCAACGTAGCTTGACAGAGCACAAAACTGTTTTGGTCTTTCTAATTAGGACATCTCCAGAAGGGATCATGCGAGAGCAAAGGACAAAGTTTGTGTCCTGCTGTCATGAAAATAAATTCTTCTTAGGACATTATTCGCATATACAAAATGGGTGGGATTTGCCTCAAGAGGGCACATCACTTCATGTCACTTTGATGAAAGCACAGGATGCTTCAGATCCTTCCTTCTGTTTTTAATATTTAAAAAAAAATAACCAGAGGCCTATTATTACAACATGAAGAGAAAAGAAAAAGGGGAAAGCTGAGGAAAACCAGAGACACAAAATAAAACTAAGAATAACTGCTGTTTCCTTCACACCTTCTAGCTTATCTTCTGAGCCTTAAATCATCTGATAAACAAGAATTTAAAGTGTAGGGAAAGCCTTATGCTCCATTTCTCTCTCTGCAATCCTTTTGTTTTCTCTTTTCTTATTAATATATATGAGCTCTAGCCTAGCCTACATGACTTAGCAATCTTATATCATTTTCCCCATATTAACCCTGGCAGATAGATTTGTCCATAACCCAGGAGCCTTAAGGCTGAGCATTAACTAGAATGTAGGTGCCATGTAAATAAATCAAACATTTGAAGCCCCATATATTCTCTTCTCTGTCCTTGATGCCAAAGGCTCACTAATGGCTGTAGACCCACCCTGCTAATTTCTGCAATAGGAAGGCTGGAATATTGAGTAAACATTACGTCCCTCTTGTTATCGTGTTGAACAATACATAGATTAATATGAACTCTCGCTGGAACTATTGATTCAGCGAATAATCCTGAAATGTGTTTTTCAATTACACTCAGAAATTGGTCTTTTGAATTTCCAAATTATGAAAGGCAAAGCAGGTTCAATTTAATCTGCAGCAGTTTGACAAGAATAGACCATTTTACGAAAGTGGCTTTTAAAGTGTTGAGGGGAAAAAAGCGGGACTGTGGTTTGCTTTCGTTATCGTTTGCTTCCCTCTAGTGGCCAGACTGTGCATGATTTTTCAATCAAAGTTGCTTTCGTTGAATTCATTTTGACCTAAATCAGTTTGGTTATGCTTTTTTACTTAGTGTAATTCTGTTACTATCATGCCCGTTCTTCTAAAAAAAATTAGAAATAATTTAAACAATTCTCTTCTATTATATCATAGCATTAGTTTTGTAAAGTATGGTAGATAATGAGAGAAGCATACAATTTACTCTACTTAACTTTCTCTTAAAATTAGAATTTAAACTGTTATCATCTGTCACTGCAGTCATGATACAATGCTACATTGTTTGCTGTGCTTTTAACGAGTTATATATCTTGTCCCCACATATCTTGTGAAGTCTCTTGTTGTTGAAGGCATGAGGAAGAAATTATCATAATTGGTTGGAAGCTCAGTTCTTTATGAGATAGCTCTGATCAGATTTCTTCCGTTCATTCACTGTGTCTCCTATGAATAGATCCAAGCCAATTAAAGGTATCTAAAGGTCCATTTAAGATCCAAAAGGCAAGGGAAAGGAAGTTTATTAAAACAGTTAATGCTTCAGCAAGATGCCTGTTTGTTTGAGTTTTTGTGTTCTTTTGCTGGAGGAAAAAAAAGGAGAAGGACTCTATTCTTTTGTAAGAAATTAGCAGTCTTCCAAATGAGGTAGGCAGAACAGAGAGAGAGAAATCCTTATTTTCCCCTGACTGTTCCTCCACATTGTCTTGCTAAGCAGGAAAAACCAAGGAAGAGAGGAAGAGGAAGAGGGGGAGAGAGAAAAGAGGGAGAAAGGGAAAGGTGAAGGAGAGAGAGGGGGAGGGGAGGGGGAGGAGGAGGAGGAGAAGGAGAAGGAGAAGGAGAAGGAGAAGAAGAAGAAGAAGAAGAAGAAGAAGAAGAAGAAGAAGAAGAAGAAGAAGAAGAAGAAGAAGAAGAAGAAGAAGAAGAAAGTAGGAGAGGGAGGGAGAGAGAGAGAGAAAGGAGGGAGAGAGAGAAAAGAGGGAGAGAGGGAAAGGAAGAGAGAGGGAAAGGAAGCGGGAGGGAGGGAAGGAGAAAGAGAGAGAGACTAATGTGAATGGGAGCTTCTGATAAAGCAAGAGAGGTAGAAAGTCCCTAACTAAAATTATTCTGAGGTCAACTATACCAAAGGATCTGACCATCTTCAAAATGCACCCCTTTCCCAAGGTCTAGCCTCAGCTCATCCCATGTTAACAAGAGTGATTGCAGAAAATCCATTCCACCAGCGGAAAATCCTGAAATTGCTTTCTTTAATTCCTCACACATTAAAGCTGCAACCACAGCACCACTCCCTGGCCAAATGATGCTGCTGTACTTTGGTGAAGCCTGATGAATGGGAGGAAAGCAAGTAAATCCAGTTGCCTGAATGTCTCCAGTTTGCCAGCTTGCTGTCTCTGTCCTAACGATCATGTAGGATAAATTATGTAAACAATCAATGCTCCTGGAACATTCTTGTCCTTTAGAGTGCATGATGACTGGGCAGCCTTGGGGGGGGGGAGGGGAAATTGCATAAACATAAGACCTTACAGAAAAGTGGGATACCTGAAGAAGAGGACAAAGAGATGAAGAGATGGATGATGGCAGAAAAGCAAGTTCAGATGATGGGAATCCTATATCTTTCTATGTATAGGATTAAAATAGAAGCTAAATCTTCAAGACATGAAGTCACCCTCTAGGGAATTAGAGTAAATTGCTGACCTTTAGCAATTGCAACTCCAGAACCGAAAATTAATTTAAGGTATTTGCAACCCCATAAGACCTAAGTTGGGGATGCTATGTCCACATAAATCAATGATTATTTTTTAATCAGTCATTCTCTTTCAGCTTATCCTGTGCAGCTAGCAATCAGGAATAGAAGAGAAACTGCCATTGCTTTAAGGTCCTTCAGGAAAAGCTCAATAGGAATGAACTACAGTAAATATAAATGACATTAAGGCTTACTAAGAACCATGAAGTAATGAATGAACCAGAACACAAGAATAATGTAGGTTTTAGGAAGGGATCTCATGGCCAGGGAAACTTGGAAGCTGCGAGAGAAATTTCCAGATTCCTGTTATACTGGATTAATTAAGATGCAGTCTCTTTGAAGCATTTATTTGTTTGTTTGCTGGCTGGTTAGTTGGCTTGTATCCTGCCTTTATTATTTTTAATCAGAGTTCTCTTTACCTACAGTATTCCCATCTCCCACTGTATTCCGGGAGAGACCTACACATCCTTGCAGATGCATAAGGCCTGCACATCCTGTCTTCAAACTCCTTCTGTGCCCTTCCTCACCCTCTGGGCTCTAGCTCTGCCACCTCTGAAGCCCAGCTTTGAGATGCCCATGCAAATCTCTTTCCGTTTTCAAGTCAACTGACCTTGCAAGTCTCTGTCCTACATTATGCAACTGATCCAGAATGAAGCCTAGACACTGGGGCATTTGGTGAGAAAGGGAAACAGGATTATTATTATTATTATTATTATTATTATTATTATTATTATTATTATTATTATTATTATTATTATTATTATTATTATTATTATTATTATTACGCTTGCCTCCAGAAGATCCAGATGTTCCATCACTGAAGGTTTTCAGGAAGAGATTGGACAGCCATTTGTCTAAAATGGTGTTGAGTCTTCTGCTTGAACAGGAGGTTGGACTAGACCAGAGGACCTCCAAGTCCCTTCCAACACTGTTGTTCTGTTATTCCTAGAGTGAACCAAGTTTGACAAGTAATACTACATATTGCAAAGAGAAAGAACAATCTCGGTGGCATGATCGTCATACCCTTTTGTCATGTAGCATGTTTCATCACTCATATCTGCATAAAGTGCTCATGTTTAAACCCTGACGCCCTGCAATCTTGGAAGGGTTTGCGGGGAAAAATGTTGCAATGAGAAACTTCCTTAGAGTCAGCTCAGCAGCTTAGCATAATAGCTACTCAGTGAGGAAGAATGTTTGTGGCCTCACCACTTATATTCATATTCCTCACTGTCATCCGAGTTGCTACTAATCAGTACTAATTGAGTGCTTTGCCTGAAATGTTTTTGCAGACTACAGTTATATTAGAATGAAACAGCCAAATAGTTCCTTTTACATGGAAATTCTGTGAAAGAACAAAATAGGAATTAATTCTGGTGGGCTGGATCTGTCCTTTTGACTTTGACATTCAAACTGCTTAACCCATCCAGTTTTGCATCAGACATCGTGTCTAATGCAAAATCGAGAAAACATGACTTTAAGCCTCTCAGATTTTTTTGGCTACACCTCCCTGGCAAGGAGTCCTGCCAGACTTGCAAAGAAAATCAGACCATGGCTGAAAAGAACAAGTGTCAGCACATCAGTTTCTCCACTGAGTCTAAATTTAACTGCTCAGTGTCTGTTGAAGATAATATTACATCCAATGACTTGTGTCCTGCTATACCGCAGGACTCTTTTTGATGCTTCTTTCATAGACTTTCAGACTCATTTGTTGGCACAGGATGGGCTGAAGGAGCTCCTCAGTAGCCATTATGGTCTACAGTGGCATGAATTCTGTCCAGGATATTTAAATTAATACAAAGTCTACTGGAACAAGGCAGTCATGTATCTGAGAGCTTGATTCTGGAGCTGATTTGCTTAGTTAACTCCATTTTTGCCAGAGTTTTGCCTAGAATTGAAAAGGTTGATCTGAAATAATAGGGCAACTAAATAAGAAATATCAGCGAGGGCAATTCCTGCGTCTTTCCTGCCTATTGAAATATTCAGCAAGTAGGAATTTAAGGGAGTTTTCTAAAAGCAGTAAATGATGTGTTACTGCTAAGGCAGTTTTCCCTAACCTAGTGTCTTTCGCATGTGCAGGTTTGCATGGCCGTTGATATCAAGTGGGGAAGACAGTTATGGAGTAATGTTGTCTGCAGTCCTGTCAGGGAGAGTCTGCCTCCCAGAGGGCAAAGAGCAGTGGAGGTTAGAGTTTCTGGGAGGCAAAAAGAAGGCAAAGAAGGCTCCTCTCTAATAGTTCATGGACTAGTCTATAGTTATGGAGATAGTTGCTTTAGTCTGGCAAGATTCTGTCTGCAGGCAAACAACAATAAAGTAAGTACTCAAAAGCAACTTCACATGTTATTCTTGGTTTTTGGGGCCTGACATCAATCTTGCCAAATTCATCATTCCTGAGACAAGGCAGCACCTTCTTGTGGAGCTCTATATACATTCCCACACAGCAATTTTGGGATATTGTTCATATAGCTTATACCGTAAAAAAGATAAAACCTCCTTTCAGCAAAATTTGCACTAGGTCAGTATTATAACTGAGCCAAATTTACTGCTAAGCAAAGGGGACATAGACTCCTCCCTTATTTTAAGATTAGGAATCTGTTCAGCATTACTATCAAGAAAGACAAAAAACATCTGGAATCTCATATTGACATGAAAGGAAACAACTTTCATTAATTTTATTTATTGTTATGCATTTATTTTTATCCCACCTTTACTATTTTTATAAATAAGGTGTTGATCATACCTAGTACTCCTTCCTCCTCCTATTTTCCCCACAACAACTTTTTGAGGTGGGTTGGGCTGAGAAAGAGTTACTGGCTCAAAGCCACACAGCTGGCTTTCCTGTCCACAGCTAGAAAACTAGAAATTCGAATTCACAGTCTCTTAGATTTTAACTGGTGTCTTAACTACTTGGCCAAACAGGTTGGTTTTTTCATCCATTCTTTTTGCATCTACCTTATATAAGAAGAAGATAGGGACGCGGTGCTCAGTGGGTTAGGATGCTGAGCTTGTCGATCAGAAGGTCAGCAGTTTGGTGGGTCGAATCCCAAGTGCTGCATAACAGAGTGAGCGCCTGTTACTTGTCCCAGCTTCTGCCAACCTAGCAGTTCGAAAGCACGTAAAAATGCAAGTAGAAAGATAGGGATCACTACGGTGGGAAGGTAACAGTGTTCCGTGCGCCTTTGGCATCTAGTCATGCTGGCCACATGACCACGGAGATGTCCTCGGACAAGCGCTGGCTCTTCGGCTTTGAAACGGAGATGAGCACTGGCCCCTAGAGTCGGAAAGGACTAGCACGCATGTGCGGGGGAACCTTTACCTTTACCTTTTATATAAGAAGATGTCAGTTCTGGGTTAACCTTCTCAGTGTACTCTCTAGTGTCTACCATAGTACAAAAAAAATTGTTAAGACCCTTAAAAGAGTTCAAAGATCACAAAAATGATAACTGGTCTGGAGGCTAAACTATATAGGATGTCTAGCTAATGAAGAGAAGAACAAGGGTTTACATGATAGCAGTCTTCCAATATTTCAGAGGCTGTCACAAAGAAGAGGGGGACAACTTACTCTCCAAAGCATCTGAGAGCAAGACAAGAAGCAACGGATCGAAACTTAATCGAAGAGACATCCACCCTAGAACTAAGGAAAAACTTCCTGGTAGTGAGAGCAATTAATCAGTGGAATGGTTTGCCTCCAGAAATTGTGAGTACTCCATTACTCGAGGATTTCTAGAGGAAACTGGACAGCCATTGGTATGGAATGATGTAGAGGGTTGGACTAGAAGACATTCAAGGTCTCTTCCAGTCCTTTTATTCTATGTTCTATGATTTATAAGCAAGATATAGATTACAAGAGGAGACAGAAGGGGTCTGCTTCATTCTTCTGTGTCTTCATTTTAGCAGACTACAGGAACGAAGGTGGTTTGACTTAAACTGGAGATATTCGAGGACACAAAATTTTCATTAAGAAGTCCCTTCCCATCAACCTACTTTTCCACCAGTCTAATTCAAGCTCTGCTGAAATAACAAGTTTATTAAATAGTGCTTCTGAATAAGATTTTATTTTACTCTCAAGCTTGATGGACTTTGCTTAAAACTTTGAAAGTGCGTCACAATTGTAAGTAAAAGATGGCGGCTAAACCTCCCCCTAGAACTTTTTGGAGTGCTGGAAATTCTCCGGTGCAACAACAATCATTGCTGCAGGCGTTGCACTCTCCTGATGTATTGACATCGAAGGATCTTGAAAAACATACCCAGTTAATTTTGGAGTCAATGGGTGTTAAATTTCTACAGATGGAGGAGAAATTGGAGAAATTGGAGCAGAGAATGGAAGAAAGGATGGAACAGAAACTTAGAGAAATGAAGGTAGACATTTTGTCCTCAGTGCAAAAAGTTGCTAAATGTGTGGAGGTGCTGGATGATCAAGTGCAAGACTTGATTCAAAAGAATGCTTTATTAGAAGCAAAAGTATTGGAAATTGAAGATTTAAAAGACAAAATCGACAGTGAACAGAGCTTGGCCCAATTTTACCAGATGCAGTTTGCTGTGAGAATTAGAGGCCTAAAAGAGAATATTAAGGAAGATTTAAAGCAGCTGGTTTCTGAGGCTTTTGAGGGAGTATTGAACCATCCAGCATCTGAATTAAAACAAGGTATGGACAAAGTGTTTCGTGTGAATTCGTGGATTGCTAAACAGAGAAAGTTGCCTAGAGATGTGGTGGTTTACTTTGTAAAAAGGGAAATTAGAGATGAAGTTATACAAGCTGCCTACGATGCCAAAGTTGTGATTGCTGGTCAACAAGTTTTGGTTCTAAAAGAAATTCCTCCAAAGATTTTAAAGAGAAGGAAGGATTTTATATTTCTTGTGCAAGAGCTCAAGCAAAGAGATATAAGGTTCAGATGGGAGATCCCAGTTGGGTTGAGCTTCATGTATGATGGCAAAAGATACTGTTTGAGTAATGTGAAGCAAGCACATGATTTTTATAATAATGTCTTGGAAGTAACCCCATCAACACTTCTGGAGGCTGCAGAGGGATCTGGAGAAGGAGAACATCAAGAGGATGAAGATGCACAGATAGACGAGAAGGGTACAGGAGGAGTTCAAGCTGCAATTCTTTTGGATGATCTTAGAGAACAGAGGGTGACGCGTGCTGCCTTAAAACGCTCAAAAAAGAAAAAAAAATAAGACCAGTAGAAATCTATGGAACTTCCACAAAATATTTATAGTTAAGTGGTAGTTGTGTTTTTTTTTAAAAAAAAAAGAAGAAAGAAAGGAAAGAAAAAGGGGAAAAAAAAAGGAAGGAGAAGGGAGAAAAAAAAAAGTTTTGGGAGGCTATGTATGGTAATAGATTTTTTTTTCTTTTTTTTTTTTAATTTGGAATTAATGGACAACTTACTACAGAGGAAGAGGAAGAAAGTTTTGTGGGTTAATGTGGGTTAATTTGTGTAAGAACTATTTATTAATGTGCAAATGAGAATATGTTAAGGTAGTAGTGAATTGTGGAAGAACATAGATGGGAATGATGCTAGTTTTCTTTTATTTTAGTTTTTTATATATATTTAGTATTATTAAGGATTGGTTTACTATATACAAGCTAGAGAGTGATGGATTTTAGAGTTTATAATTGTTAGTATATGATTGTTTATGATTGCCTTTTAGATATATACCTTGTATTTTGCTCTGGGAAGTCGGGGGGGGAGGGGGGAGGAGGGGAAGTGGAGGGGGGGAGGTAGGGGAGGGAGGAGGGGGAGGGGGAGGGGGGGAGATAGGGGGGAGGTAGGGAGGGGAGGAGGGAGGGGGAAGGGGGGTTTTTTTAAAGGAAAATTGTATTTTATAAAACTTTTCAATAAAAAAAAAAATAGTGCTTCTGACAAATGGAATCATTTCAGTTCTTAACCATGGATCATCTTCTTCTCCTAATTACATAGAGTGTGATAGCTGAATAGTAATGGTGCTTTTTCTGAGAGAGAGACCAAAAAGGTACACAATTTTTCAACTTCTTCAAGAATAAGCAATACTGTTGGATCATTTTAAATAAATTAAAATTACTGTATCTATTGTTCTGCCCTCATAACAAATTAATTTATTAAAGGAACTGTTGCTTTCTGTATTTGTATTGCCTTCTACACTTTTCTGCCTACACAATGGCAGAAGCACTGAATAAATTATAACAGAATGTAACATATGGAGAGGAAGCAATTTCCTCTGATCACCTCTGTTCCAAAAAATCCTTTCCCCCCGCCTGACAATCTAATGTTCCTAGTTCAAAAGCAAAATGATGGCAATCTGCCATTTGCTCTTTATGCGGCAGACCAATGGTAAAGTAATCTTCTAGGATAAGGGTTCAACACAACAAACTTACTGGAATTGTTCTCTTTTCTAATTTAGACACAACTTGCTGTGGCCCATTTGCCGTGACCAACTTGCTGTGGAGCAACTTGCTTTAGCCAACTCACCACAGGACAACTTGCCACAGTTACAATAATACTGAAGAAATGGGGGAACGGAAACATTAATGAAAGGATACCAAAGGAGGGGAAAATGAAATGTGAATGACAAATAAATAAATAAATAAATAGATTATTTTGAATAATTAAACTGAATTATTGAATTGTCCCACAGGGAGTTATTCCATGGTCAATTGGTCAAAGCGAGTTATCCCATGGT
Organism: Vipera ursinii; assembly: GCF_947247035.1. Lineage (NCBI taxonomy): Eukaryota > Metazoa > Chordata > Lepidosauria > Squamata > Viperidae > Vipera > Vipera ursinii. Next base: position 41,094,242 of record NC_139513.1, on the reverse strand, counting down.
GAGTTGGTTGTGGTAAGTTGACCACAGCAAGATTGCCCATCCCACCTCACCTGTCTTTCATGTCCTATCCATGTTTAAAGACAGGAGAACTGAAAAGTAAAAAACCAACCCTGAGTTTTCCCTCTCAATTGCCAAATTACTTTTGTTTGTTTGTTTATGTCAAAGAAAAACTTCTTGGGCCATCTGAATCTAGACCAGATAGGCTTAGGTTCTTCCACTATCTTGCACTTGTATGGAATGAAATCTGACCAATATGTTGCCTTCTTAGATGTTCCTGGACCTATGAAACAGCCTTGCAATATAAGAAAAATAAAGTATATCTCTACTTGCTAAGTCTTCAACTCCAGAAGAACTGAGATTGAATGGTTTGATGGAATCCCCTTATCCTCCTTGCCTCCAAAATCTGAAGGATCCATCTCATACTGACTTTCAAGGACCATAGTTCTGCATAAACTGCTAAGTAAAAATTGATTTTCCTCCCACTTCAACTCAGAAATGTTATCTCTGTTTTATTCTCCATTCCCAAGTGAAGTGGTGCTTGTGCAAAATAGGTTCTCTCACTTAGCCCATGTGGGCATGAATATGGAAATGTGACAATTTATTCTTCTCTTCCTCCTTGCCGTGGCAAGAAGCTTCTGGCATTCTGGTTGACTTTGCTATGGGGAAAAAATGTATTTCTGTTTCTACTTTATCCAGGTAGCTGAACACTATGCAAAGTAGATCACCTCCTCTGTTTTCCCTGCCACACTCTGAAAAGCAGGTATTTTTCATATTGAGCTTAATGTGCTGTTTTCTGGCCTGCTTTCCTCTCAATGAACTAAGGTACTAAATTCTCATAGCGTTATCTGCTACCTATTTGATTGTTGCATATAGTAGCTTTAAAAGTTCTTTGTGCCATGTCCCTCTTCAATTGCCACCTCTTTATTATTTATCCATATACCATTAGTCTCAAACATTAGTTTCATAAATTGAATTGATTGGCTGTTCATCACTGTTCCATATTTGGGCTTCTGGAATGCATGAGCTTGTTGAATAAATTACGTACAGCATAAAGAACTGGCATTATAGGGTATCCCAACTCATAATAATATGACTTTGGTACTGAGGTAATATGTTGAAATAAAGAGGAAACGTGTTAAAAGTGTTTCTCTAATACATCCTTGTCATTCTCCAGATATAGACACAGGTTCAACAAGAACCATTTGGAAGTATTTCTCAGCAACCAATGATGTCATTTGAAAAGCATTAGAAATATGGGCGAAAGAAGGTTCAGGATACTACAACCTATGACTGGATCTCCTCGTTGTTACATAAAACCAGCCTTGAAATGGAAGCCCCTTACAGAATTATAGTATTTTTTCCAAATAGTCCCAACATGAATTATACAGCATTTGGAGCATACTTGCATATAAACATGTATGTCCTTGAATGAATACATGTGGTTATCTCTAAGCCAAAATGCAGGAACATTGATGGCAGAGTCAATAAACACAGTGAAATCTAGAGAAGCTAGATTTGGAATTTATGAAGCTTCCATAAATATGTGCAAGGAGAAATATTTTTATCACATTATTTGTCTCTTGAAGACCATAAGAATGGGTAAGCTAACAGACTGAATAGCAGTCCAAAGGATAACTGTTACAGTGCATATTATTTTGCCCCATAATTCAACTCTGGTGTAAAAATGAGGCCAATACAAAGTTTTGTTTGATATATTCTCTACACACGATTTTTTTAGATTTTTTTTTCTAGCTCTGCATGTTACAGTTTCTATTGTTCTCAAGGCAAAAGAAGGATAAAACTCTATTGGGAGGGAAGAAATCAAATATAAATCTAAAATGAGCTCTTTCTTTTGTTACTGCTGATAAGTTAAAATAGAAGTGCATAAAAAGATAAGAAGGTCTTTCTCCTCAGCATTTGTGCTGCCTTTGCATCTTAGGAAAAATGCTTAGTTGTAAGAAATCTTCTCATATTTAAGAAGAAATATTTCCAGTCGCTTAAAAACTTTCTTTTTGGTGTGATTAATTGAAATGGACAGTACCAAAGTTTTTTTTCCTCTTTCCTGCTCACTCTTTTGAAGTTGGAGATAGGGCTGCTTTATCTATATCAGATAATAAGGCACAGAGGGCCAGTTCCTAATTTGAAAAAGGATATGAGACAGAATCTAAAGAAAAGTCATGCTTTTTTAATCAGAAAGAAAACAATTACAGCAGTCAGAATTCCATCATTCTCCCTCCACAGGTCACTCTTTGAAGATACTACACCCAAGACCATCTATTCTAGATACACCTGTTATTTTGATAAGTGATAGTCACTTCCCAAGATCACCCTGAGGCAATGTGTTTGAGGTCATCTTATTTCTCCAAAGTATTAGAAAAACAAAAGAATCTGAGAGAAAAGGGGGAGGAAGTCATTTATGTAACCCATCCTGTATATCTTTGCTAATGAGATGGTTTCTTCCCTTCAACAAGGACACACTGTTGGCTTATTGTACGCAGTTGGAAATCTATGGCAATTGGACTTATTTTCAACAGCACATTATGTCCCTAAACACTGAATCTTGTGAGTAAATCATTCATGTATGAAGCTTCATTTTTTCTGACTTCCATCAAAATCTCATGGTCATTTCACTTTATCATGCACCAGATTTTGCCAGTTCCTACTACAAAACAGATGGAAATAAAATAAAACAAAGAAATCAATAGGTCACACTTTGTTTTTTAATGATCAAAAAGCTACTTAAAGTCATTTTAAAGAGGTTTTTACCTAACCAAAAAAACCAGACAGGAAAATGTCTCTGTGTTCCCCATGGGAAAATTACTTTCCTCAATTCTTTTTGTAAGAATTGAATTGTGCTTCCATACTTACATGTATATTCACTATTTAAGATGGCCTGTCCTTGAAAGACTGTAAGAATATTGTCATCGGCTGTAACCCTGAATTTATAAAACTGATAGTAGTTTAAGCACAAACATCTGTGGATATAAATTATAAATCATCTTCACTTAGAGTAAGCTGAAATTTATGTGAGGCCTACTATTTTAACAAAATAAAATGGCACAGTTTCATTAAAATACTATAATTTGTAATAAATTGCTAGCCTGTTGATTGATTGTGTTCATGTTTCACTGGACTTATATTGCAGTATGATTCCAGGCAGTTTACATCATAAGATTTAAAAATATTCTAAAAGCATAACATTCTATAATCACCAAAATAATCATAATCTAAAAGGTTCAACAGTGACCATTTATTCCTCAAATACCCTCTGGAAATGCTCTTGTCTCTTGTGGTTTCTGGAAGTTCAACAATGCAGGAGTCTGCATAGTAGTCATACATAAATGTAGTAATAGGAAAACAGTAAGACCAATAGGTCAGTAAATTAGATTTTAGGATTGCCTATTAGATTAGTTTTATTAGTCCTATAATGCTAGTACTAATACTAGTACTATATAAAATCTATGTATGTATCCAGTGGATGTCAAAAGCAACTTAATGGCACATAATTAGTCAACTATACCAGTTATCTAATATTATTTATGGTTTTACCAGACTTTTAAATAAGTACAGTTTGCAAATGCCTTATTCAGTTTTTACTGGTTCCCAGTTTTTAAAATGGCATGATATAAATCTGTTTAAGCTACATCTTGATTCTCTAAATTGACAGAACAATGTGATTCACTATACAGAAATTTGTATATTTGCGATCCTTTATCCTTTACTCTTACATTACCAAGCTTAATCTAGTTCGTATGTGTTTTATTGTTAAAGATTAATGCTTATTTCTATGCTACACATATATCCACTCTGCCTCTTTATGAAGGGTCCCTGGTGCTCTCTGAGCTTGCTTGTTTTCTTGCAGAAGTTTCATTACCCAAACTAGGTAACTGATCAAGTCATCATCATATCAACCCTGAGCAATAAATATTCTCCTTTATTACTGCCTCTTTATGTTTGATTTCTTAATGAATAGAGCTGTGAGCAGATCTTGAGCAAAGTAATCTGATTTTTTTTTCTTTTTTTACCCAGTACCAAATTGTGTCAACTTGTCTTTTTTCTTCTTCTTTATTTTCCCTTGGATATACTTTTATGGGCATTCATTCTCACACAGTCCAAGAAAATCAACATGATAGTCAAGTTTACCACTGTCAAAACAAGATGACCCAGATGAAAAGTGGGCCTCAAACACAAAAGAAGGATCTAGGAAGCCTATTATCTAAGGTAGGCAAGAGAAAGACCAAGGCTATATAGCGAAAATCATTTCTGCTCCACCCCACCCCACCCAAGTTTATGAGCCCTATTCCAACCACAAAACTCCAAGAATGTTTTACCTTTCTCAAACCAGCCAGCCAGTTATAAGATCTCACCACACTGACACCAACAGTAAAGACTATTGGTGGGTCTCCACAAGACAATTGAATCCTCTAATCCTGATTTTTCCATATCTGGAAAATGAGCTATAAGTTCATCTCAATGCTGGCAATTACATTCTGTCTCCTGAGGCAAGGAGTTTGCTTCATCCAAAAGTTTAAAAAGTCTCAGTTATGTCTTCTTCCCGTTTTACTCCTCTTAAGGTACTGCTCTAATACCTACCTCAGTTTTTTTAAAAAATGAATAACTTAAAATATCTTGTTTGAAAATTATAATTGGCATGTCTCTAAAGTTAACTTAATTTTTCTTGACTGCATAGTAGGCACTACCATGTTTATCTCATTGACGAACCCAAGTGGTATGTCCTGGGTCTTTTATTGAAAAAGGAACCACAATCTACTGAGATGGTTGCAAGGTTAATCTCTTGTTTCACTGTGAAGCATAGATAAGACTTTTTTGAGTTCAGGTTGGACAAGCTGCAGTCTTCATTGGCAACTGTTATAGAAAGCATTAGAATAATATATGCAGCAACAAAATGTATTTGGAAAATATGGTTCACTCCACAAGCAATTCCTTCAACAGACACATTGACCTACAACCAGCCTATGATTCCTTCAGAATCCCTATCAATTGCACAGTCAACCAGAGACAGTACTGACCCTCAACCAACCCACACAAGCCCCCCTCTGTCCCCCCAGCAGTTCACCTCCCAATGATCCTGACTTGATGTGACCTCCCCATCACAAGACTCATCACAAGCCTCTCACTGATGACTCACACCTGACCCATTACAAAACCCATAACAAGATCCACACTTGACATACCCACACCTGAAGCCCTTATAAACAGAAGAACACTGTCACTGACATCCCCTAAACTCTACTGAAGATATTACCTAACCTGGTGAACAAAACATTTGGAAACCAACCCACAAACTTGGAGAACGAACCTTCACACTCAATATGGTCCACCTTATTTGTGTACATATATCTCAGAATTTTTTTACATCCTGGATCCTATTGAAGTTTGTTTTTTAAAGTACAGTACTTTCCATTTATCTCTCAAATCACTTATCTCATGATCATGTGCTCCAGAGTATGTCCTATTTGTTGCCTTGCATTTTCTGAATAGATCATCAGATATAGAAAGGATATACAGCATTCCAAATATTCAACTGATAGTATTAAACAATCTTGGTTAAATAATTCAATCTTGAACTGTTGTTTGTGGGCCCTTCTGGGATTAGCCTAGGCCTGATGTCTCAGATGCAGTGGTGGGATTCAGCCAATTCCCACCAGTCTGGCAGAACCGGTAGCTAATTGCCCAGGCCCAGAATGGACTTTCGGAAGCGGCATCCACACAGAGAACCGGTTGTTCACATATTTGAATCCCACCACTGCTCAGATGTCTTCTTCAGTGACTACAGGTAGTCCTCAATGTACAACCTTTCATTTAGTGACAGTTCAAAGTTTCAACAGCACTGGAAAAAAAGTGGCCATTTTTCACACTTAAGACTGTTGCATCATCCCTATGATCACATGATCAAAATTTGGATGCTTAGCAACTGACATGTATTTATGACAGTTGCAGTGTGTCCAGGGTCATGTGACCACCTTTTGTGACCTTCTGATAAGCAAAGTCAGAAGCCAGATTCACTTAACAATCATGTTACTAACTTAACAATTGCAGTGATTCACTTAACAACTGTGGCAAGAAAGGTCGTAAAATGGGGCTAAACTCTCACTTTGCAACAGAATATTTTAATCTTAGACTTACAAACATAGGAGAAGAGACAGGGAGTTTTGATGACAAACTCACTGGAAAAGTTTTAAAACAACTCACTCTGTACTATGAGCACACAGCTGCCTAAATAGCTATCTTGGGAATATTGTGATGTTCCTGATAGATGCCAAAAAGTTGCCTTAACAGATGGCCTTCTCTCTGTCTCTCCCCTTTCCCCCCACTTTATTTTTTTAAAACTAAAGCTGTCCATCAATATCTATAAATTATATCATGGTAGATTTGAATGGGGTCAGTTTGATTAACACCCTGCTCAGTTCACTAATTTAATTTAAAGCATGCTGAACAAGTATTTCCCCCCACTGCAAACAGGTTATGGTTTTTCCATGTTACAGGTATTTTCAGAATACATGAATCTTTCTTTGGAGTGCTTTTTGGTGATTTTGTTTTCAGCTTGCCTCAGTGCTGCATCTGAACAATATTGCAACATGGCATAGACCATTTCAATATTCCCCACCAATTAGTCAATGTAGAGAAAATACATAGATGCTTTGAATCACTTTTTTAAAAATTCAGGAGCCTCATTAGAGGCTGATGCAGCACCGGTCTCCAAGCTCAATGAATGCAAAGCACGTAGAAGAAGAAAAAAACGCTCAAAGGTTTAACTCTCAGATCCAGGTCTGCATTCTTCTGCCTTTTCTTTCACATCAGCAGCATTATTGGGACCCTGATCTCTGTCAAAATTGAGTCGTTCAGCTGTTTATGAAGCTCACTCTATTGATCACTGTCATTAAATTCTAGAAAATATTCTCCCATGCAGTAGTTACCATGGCAAGAACATTTTCATTAGGTTTGGTTGGTACAAGACACACGATTAAAGTCATTTGTTCCAAGTGACTGATGTCAGTATGCAGTTCGGAGTACAGTGATATCTTGTTGCTACCAGCTGTATGATCTGCGATTTGTCTTAAATGGGTTTCAGATACATCAAGAAACTCAGCCTTAGCCAGTGGTGGGATTCAGCTGGTTTGCACCAGTTTGGGAGAACTGGTAGCTAAATTTACCTGAACTCGGAGAACTGGCTGACTTCTGGAAGTCCAGTCTAGGCCTTGGAGGCCTCCTGGGCCTAGAACAGTCCACTGGAAGTGCATGGATACCACTTCTGGAAGTCCATTCTAGGCCTCCGAGACCTAGAATGGCCCACTGGAAGTGCATTGATGCCACTTCCGGAAGTCTGTTCTAGGCATTGGAGGCCCAGGCTTGCATCACATAATAGAATGGGTTGTTCAGGTGTTGGAATCCCACCACTGGCTTTAGCTCTTTGATTTTAAGGAAGTTTGCATTATTTGGCATATGTAGCTGATCTCAAGGACCGCATCAAGCTAGATTTTGAAAAGCAAGCATTCTCACAAGGGCAATCAGCCATTTAGGAGACCTTGTGTCAGTGGTGCTGTGACCCTTAGGCTCTTTACTATGCGTAGTGACCTTTACACTTGACCTTTACTATGCGTAGTGGCCTTTAAATTCTTTCCTCTTTCAAGAATGTTCTTTGGTGATATTCTTCCTTCTCTCAGTATGCCAATTTCTAGCCTGGTTTCTTCAGTTCTTTTTGCCCTCTGAAAGCAACGTGACTAAACTAGAAGGGTTAGCAACCAAAAACATTTGCATCATTTTAAATAGGTCTCTCTGTTTCATCATCCTTGGAGATTTCCCCTCAGTAACATGCTTGTTGAAAACATCTATTGTATTTTTCCCTGGGGAACATGTTTTTTTTTAACTTGTCATTGGCGAAGTACAAGCACGTCCTTTATCTGATGCTCAAATTCCAGGCTTCAGGAACTTCTGAATCTTGCACCTCTATCTGTGTACTCTTTTCTTATCTATCCTTGTGAGATCTACATAATTACAGCCATCTGAGGTGGAGCTATAGATGCTGTAGTAGCTGCTAGGTCTAGGTTTTTGAATACACAAGCCGTGGCCTCTTCATGTTGTCACCATTGGGGAATTTCATACCAGCATGGTGTTGTATGGAAACAGATGGCCATCTGCTGTTCTCGAATGGATTCAAGCAACAGGAAATTAGAAATTTCCCATGAAACTGGCTTCAATCAGGCCAGGCTCCTGCTGATGCTAGAAAGATGCATAAAAAGTTCTACCTTCCTGTCTCCCCTGCAGCTACTCTTTTCTTTTATCCCTTCTGCCTGCCCATTATACCTTTTGCTCCTTCCTTACTGCAGCACAGCTCCCCACCCTCTCTGTGCCATTTAGAGAACATAATTCCTAGGCACCTGCAGCAGGCACAATTTTCCATTCACTTGCTCTTAGTGGCACCCTCACCTCCACATTCTATCATTTAGTGCAGGGGTGTCAAACTCACAAGTCATGTGACATGTTGTGACATATTGCAACTTTTTTGCCATTACCGGCAATGGGGTGGGCGTGCTTTCGCTATGATGCATCTGGCCTGCAGGCCGGCAGTTTGACAACTCTGATGTAGAGCAATTGTCTCACTTTAGCTCAAGGTGAGGCTCGTTGTAGAAAATCCACTTCCACATTTCTAAACATAAAGCATCTAACCTGCCCTAAATGCATATGTAAGTGTAATCTAGAAAGTTGAAGTGAAGTTGGGAATACACTATGAGCGAAGGTGGCGCAAAGTGGTGGAGGTTTACCATGAGAAGAAAGACAAAAAGGGAATCCTGGAGTCAAGGATTTGTAATGGCAGGTTTTAAGAAAGAGAATGATGTTAAGGAGAATAGAGACTATAGGTAAACACATCATGGGAATGAGAAAAGGGAGGAACCTGCCAGGAAAATAAAAGTGTGTACTTTTCAGAGGAAGGGGATAAATCTATCAAGCAGTTAAAAGAAATGAAACTTTGAAAGTTGGGAGGAATATAAAGTGTGGAATTGCAGGAAGTGGGCAATAGTCCCAAAGACAAGAAACAGATCAAAGGGCTTCCTTGACACTGGCTTTCCAAGTTGGAAAACAAGGCTATGAAAAATGGAGGAAAGTGGTTAACTTAAGGAAGCTCCCTGAGAAGACAACAAGGAGTTTGAGACATAAAGTGAGTAATAAATATTATCTCGAAGTAAAGAAAGTGGCAAAACTTAAAAGTGAAAAATTATTTGCCAATCAGAACCAACTTAAGAAAGTAGAGATAAAAGGCAGCGTTTCAGATAAAAAGGGATAGAAAAATTATTCATGAGTAAGACATAAAAAGACAGTCCAAAAGTGCCTCCTCTGCACTTATCTTAATATGGCATGGGTATACAAAGATGTAGAGTATTAAATGCCCCACCACAGCCACCATTTTGATTTGTAGATAATACCACCTAGCTACTGCTTTAATGCAAGGTAGGAGGATATGCTGGCAAATTCCACTCATGGGGAATCTTTCAGCTTGTGGAGAGGACGGTATACTCAGGGTGTGGTGGACAGGAATGAATTGAGTCTGATAGGGCTGAAGAATTGACAAGTAGCGCTACTGAATTTTGGCTGGGGCTTACAAGAAGAATCGAGCAGAGCAAACAGGTGAAGAGGAAAGTACTCCTTGAATCTTTTGCAAGGTAGCTGAAGTTGTGAAGAAAGGGAAAAGGGAAAAGTTCAACTGTGTGAATATGTTTGTGCTTTTGAAATGCAGTACCTCTTTTTAAAGAGTCAGCCTGGCTGTTAAGGGGTATTAGTATGAGAGGAACTACAATTTCTGAACAAATTGTTCAAGACTGGGACAGACTGATTCCTACTCAGTTCACTAACTACAGTAGTGTTGCATAATGCTATTATTGTGTGATATGCAAAGGGGTAAATCTGTAGCTCTGTGGAGATATTGTTCCATGAAAATAGTAAATTGAATTGCTCTTAATTTTAATTCTGAAGTATAAAGTACAACTGCTTGTAGCTAGAACTATATTTTGTTTCTTACTGGTTCCTAGGGGCTGGAGAGACACCCTTTACATTCCTTGCTGTTAGAGAATTGACAGCAGGTTTGATGATAGTGTTTAGCTAGAACCAGGAAGAAAACTGATGCGGACAAAGACATCTACAGATTATGACAATTTTGTGAGAGTAGTGTGATAGAATCTTTAACCCTCAATCCTTTCATTCCCCACCATTCAGTCAGAACTGAAGAAGCTTCTTGGATGAGAAGCAAAAATTTTTCAAGAAAAAAAAATACAGTTGCCTTTTGGAAAAGCGTCTTTGGGACAATTATGACCTGGATGATTGAGAATCCTCCTGGACCTCTAACCATCATGTGTATGCATTATGATGCACATTTAAAAGGGAGAGGGTATGTTGCAATAGAACAGTTGTTTTGTAATTCCACCCATTGCCTTATTTTCCCTTTGATGCCCCAGGATAGGGACCCTACTTTGGGAGTTTCTCTTGGACAAAGTTTGTGCTTGAACAAAACATTCAACTGCTAAAATGAAATTCACTCTATGGCTGATAGGATGTGCAATGTGGATGCTGAATATCCAGTTGGAACCAGTAAGACCTTATTTGAAATCAAATATCTCAAATCAAGCACAAACCACTTTTATCAGAAAGATGTCCAGGTAGGTAATGCTTTAGAATAGAATAGAATAGAATAGAATAGAATAGAATAGAATAGAATAGGATAGAATAGAATAGAATAGAATAGAATAGAATAGAATAGAGTAGAGTAGAGTAGAGTAGAGTAGAGTAGAGTAGAGTAGAGTAGAGTAGAGTAGAGTAGAGTAGAGTAGAGTAGAGTAAAATAATAAATTTATTGTCACTTTGAATGTACACGAATCGGCATACATTAAAATGAAATTTTGTTGCATGCAGCTCTCAAAGGGTCACCACCACTGATATACACTACATAAATATGACAAAAATAATGACAGAATTATGCATATATCAACATATATTATATAACACAGAGAAACAACAGTCTAGTTCAGGTTATGTATACATGTGCATGGTGAGAAAAATGAATCTTGCGAATTTACCAGATGGATGGCATGGGGAACAAAGCTATTACAGAATTGGGTAGTCCTGCTAGAAATACTTTGAATCCTCCTCCCAGAGGGGAGAAACAGGAACAGAACATAAAGTGTGTGAGTGGGGTCTCTAACAATGCTTTGAGCTCTAAGCAGCATCCTGAATACCAGGGAGCGAGCTTCCTATGATCTTCTCAGTTGTCCTTACCATTCTCTGAATGGACTTTCTATCTGAGGCACTGCTGCCAGCAAACCAGACAGTGATGGAGTTTGTTTAAAATGCTCTGAATCGTGCCTCTATAAAAAGTAGCCAGGACAGAAGGAGAAAGATGAGCTCTCCTCATCTGATGCAGGAAATGCAGACGCTGGTTTGCACACTTCACTAAGAATGACGTGTGGAGAGAATGAAAAGACTCATAAGCTGATGTTATTTTCTAAACTTCTATACAGGATTTTCTACTTACGTTTCAATTATCCAGTAAATAATGAATACATCACTAATGAAATGACCTGTTTCTCTGGTAATGAGAGAAATTGGCAGGAACAAGTAACAGTATCAACAGTTACAGAACCTCTTGATAAGAGATATTGTTTAGACCTTCACACATCTGTTTATTATGAACATTCACACAAACACTTAAAAACTGCAATTTGCAGTTCTTAATATGATTAGATCATGTACTGTCTGGAGGCTGTGAGGTTTAATCTAACAACGTTAGATCAAATCCTACCAAGCCAGAGTTAGTAATGATCAATAGATATTTGGACAATATTTGGACAATATGTAATATTGGTTCTGTTAATTATTCCAGACAGGATCGTGCTCCTCCCAAAGAAGTAATTGTGATTGGGGGATTCACCTGGGCTTAAACAATAGGTCGAAGTTGTGGCTGTGGATTCTTTAGCCAGCTCCAGCTAGTGCATGTGCCAGGATGTCCTAATTGCTGTGATTCACCATTGCAATTCCACCTTTCACCATTCATTTGGATTACTGTTACATGGAAGAAGTCAGAAACCAAAATAGAGTTCAAAAGTACAAGTTTATTTCATGCTACCTATGCACAAGAATCTGAACTACTAACAGTCCCAACCATCCATTCCCCACCATCCAGTCAGAGCTGAAGAAGCTTCTTGGATGAGAAGTGAAACGTCTTCAAAGAAAAACAAGGAATTCCAGTTGCCTCATGAAAAAAGCATATTTGGGACAATAATAATCAAGGTTAATTGGTGCCAGATAAGAGTCAATGGACTTCAAGGGAGGCTGGACGTAGTTCTTTTTTGGGGGATAGAGACTCCAAACTGATGATGCATTTGACCACACTCTTGGGCTCAACCCGTCATCTCCTACATCTGAAATGTGCTTTTTGTGAGGCTACCTCTGGAGACAACACAGAGGTTGCAACTGGTATTAATTGCCACAATAAGATTGGCAGGACAGTCCCACCTCTACAGAATGACTCTCCTTGTGAGGTCTGCAGATATGGGTGAAATGGCAGACCTTCCCTGTAGTAGTTCCCACCCTATAGAATGTCTCCCCCAAGAAATGCATGCCGTCTTCATTGTTGCAATTCCATCAACAGAAGAAGGTTGTTTTATTTCAGAGCACGTTTGGTCCTAACTGAATCTGGACACCTATTTTGGTTTTTATCTTCACTTTCTGTGGGTTATTTCTTTTTCTTTTTGGTGCTGTTCTGGGTTTAGCTCTTGGTTATGTTCTTTTATTTTTGTTTCACATGGCCTCCCAGTGTCCTTTTGGAACAGAAGAGGTTTAAGGTCCTGTAAATCAATCAACCAGCCAGCCAATAACTACACATTATTATGGCTTTTTCTCTGCACTCACCTCTATCTCAATTAAGAACTGGTTCCCACAGAGAGGGCCTCCTCAGGGTGCCACCGATCAGAGAATGTCGATTGGTGGCCCCCAGGGGGAGATCCTTCTCTGTGGGCGCTCCGGAGCTGTGGAATCAGCTACCGGTAGAGCTCCGGACGGCGCCCGATCTTCGCTCCTTTCGTCGCGATCTTAAGACATTTCTGTTTGTACAAGCCGGCCTAGCCTGAGGGGGAGTATTGGGGTTGTTTTTATCTCTCGCTTTTTAATTTTTTTGGGGGTTTTTAGCGTTGTATTTATATTGTTCTTAACTAGGGCTATTGTTTAATCCTGTTTTAATGTTTGTATTCGCTATTTTATTCTGCCCTGTGAACCGCCCTGAGTCCTCAGGGAGAAGGGCGGTATATAAGTGTTATTAAATTAAATTAAATTAAATTAATTATGCCTTGACCTCTAATACAACAAAAAACATTCCAAAAAAACTGGATAGATTTTTTCCCCTCATTAAGAAATATTGATCCCTCTTGTTCTCTGATCAGGCAAAGTCATTGTTCACATATCTAGTTGCAATTATCAGGCCAGTCTGTAACCCAATTGACTAATTTCTGCTTACAGCTTCATGCTTCCACTTGCCAAACAGGTCCTCTGCTGGTGTGCCAAAGCCTCTTCTGATTTCTCTAGCCTCCTCTCTGCATAGCCACATGTAGAAGCTCCATGTGTCCGAACCCACAGGCACTATTGGATTAGCCTGCACAACCCTGTCCCTGACCTGCTGCTTGTATATAAGTACAGTAAGTACAACAGGCGGAGTGGAGAGGCCAGTATGGAAGGGTGTTCCTTTAAAGAATAGTACAAGCTGTACTATTGAACCCAGGTTCAAGAAGCAGGTTTTCGGAAAACTCTAAGCAGAATCCCTGCAGACCAATTCTTTTTAAATGAGGCCAGTGCTGAGACTCCAGCCGGAAGTATGAAGGACGCCTTCTAAGTCGTTAATTTCTGTCTTCCTTTCTGGGGCTTCTGATAGAAAATACATGAAACCTCTAACTGTGAACAAATAAGAATAGCTTTACTATTTAAAACAACAAGATGGCAATGTCACAGGGGTTTGGATACAGGCAGTATCATACTGGTACAAGAATAATAACTAAGCAACACTAAACTATTGAGTTCTCTTTTATCTTGCTGAAACCTCTCCATCTCTCCCTCTCTCCTCCCTCCCCTCTCTCTCCCTCTCCCTCCCCCCCTCTCTCTCTCCTTTCCATCTGCTGACTGTGCAGACTTCTTCCATAGTATATTGTTAGAGCATAAGACTTATTTAGACAAACCAAGTATTCCTTTGGAAAATACTTCATGCATTAGTTGGCACTGAAAGGTTTTTCACTCTCCTTTCTTCTCTCCTGGGTTGGATCTGTTTGAGCATCTGATCTTTTCCCTGCTGCTCTTCTTGGCTCTTCCAAGCCTTGATCCTCCTGCAATCAATTTGCTGGATTAGTTCCCCTCTAGTGATGTTCTTCTTTAACCTTGCATTGAAAAATGACACTCCTGATCCCTTTGCACCCCAAAAGCTGCCTTTCTTCTCTATTATCTGCAGAGCGGAGAGAGCTGTGGGCTGAATGCTGCACAGAGACAAGCCTCGCACTCCTCTCCCTTTACTTCTTGCTCACCCCCAAATCATCTTTATTTCTTGATGCTAAGAGACAAAAGTCTCCCAGTTAAGCTATTTTTTCAAACCTATCCCTCCTCCATTGCTCTGAGATGGACCTCTTCTATTGCCCTTCTTGCACTCCCACACCCAGCCATCTTTTCTTTACACTCAGCTCCGCAGCTGACTTTAAAAAAAAAACTAAACTCCTGAGGAGTTTTTCCTGGTCTCTCTGTCCCCTGGCACGACCCTTCTCTATTTGGTGATCCCACTGAGAGAGAGTTCAGTCAGTGGTTAATTCTTCCTTGAGGGAGTGGATGGACAGTTTTATTTTTAAAGAAGTTTGTGGAAAAAATGGACTCTGGGTGAAAAATGAATGGATCAAGGAGCAAGTATAGTATGTCCATCTTTGCTCTTCTTGAACTCTCAATAGTTTTTGATATCATCAGCATGGTATCCTTGGACTTTGTAAGAGTCATGGTATCCTCCAGGAGTTAGGGATGGGGAGCACAGTTTTGTGCTGATTCACCTCCTTTCTCCAAAGCGAGTCCCAATGGGGATTGATAGGGAGAAAGGAATCCAGCCCACAGCCTCTGCTTTTTCTGATGCAGCAGGACTTGATGTTCTCTCCCCACACACCCCAGGCCCTGCTTAACATCTATGTAAGATCACCAATATGCTATACAAAATCACCAATACCCATTTTTACTTCTCTACCTCCACCTTAGTCCTTGGTGCTCTGGTGGCCTTGGTGGGAACAACAGGCTTCAATTCAACTCAAGCAAGATGGAGTAACTTTGGGCATTTGGACTTTTCAGTGCCAAATATTTTCTGTTTGGTTTTCCTCAGATGGACCCAGTGCAAAATCTGGTGGTCTTCCTGGACTCACTCTTTGTGTGAACTTGATTTTTTTGGTTTGATCTACATAATGGCTCTGACAGCCCTCAGCCATAAACACTCATTGGGCAACCTTAGGCAAGTCACTCTATCTCAGCCCAACCAACCTAAATTGGGCTTTGTTGTGGGAAAATGGAGGAAGAAATGTTATATAGCCCAACTTTAGTGCCTAACAGAGTGGCGCCAACTCTTAGTGGTCATATTGATAGATTTTCTTCATGACATGTCAAGCATTTGAAATCAGGAGACCCAGGTAGTTTATAGGTTTATTAGATGCTAATGTCTCTATAAGAATCAAAGCAAATTGGCAGTAGGTAAGAGTCAATAGAATTCAAGGTGGGCTGAACTTAGATCTCTTGTGGCTATGCAGGGACTCGAGAGTGATGATGTGTTTGACTTCTTCCCTTTGGCTCAGCCTAGTCACCTTCTAAACTATGCCTAACTTGGCCCTTCAAGTCTTCCATCAGTGCACCCATTGCCACTGCAACAGAGTCTATTGGAATTGGGCAGCTAATAAATTCAAATAAATAAATAAATCCACCTTGCAAGTGGCTGACTTTTTTTTCTCTTTCATCACGCCTGAACAAAAGATGGGATACTAATTAAGTTTCTCATACAAACTGCTACAGTATGCTTTCCACATTATCTCACTTCTGTTTTCATCCCAAATCATCTATCAGTTTTAATTTCAATCCCATCCACTCTGTTGGAGGCTCTTCCTTTATTCCTCTTCATGTACTTCCAAAACTACATTTTATTTCTATCAGGACTGTTTACTCTGTTTAAATCTCAACCATCCCTTTCTTTCTTCAACTATATTTTACATCTTTTCTCTATATGCATTATATGTAACTTTTCTCTCATCCACTTTTTTTGCAGAATTCTCTCTCTCTTTTTTTTTCATTTAGACCTCTGTCACTTCATTATTGTACTAAGCATCCTTTTTCATATTTCCCATTAGCACAATTATACATGTTTCTGTGACATTCTGGAACACAATTCTTTTCACTTTGCCACTCTAAGTAGCTTCCACATTCTCCCTTCTTATATCCTGTCATCATTACACTCTCCTTCAGTAACTCTCTCATCAATAATAACCAGGTGGATGGTTTTGAAAACTGTAATACCCAAATATGTACTGTACATGGCCAGACCAGAAGTTGGGTGCTGATTATAAATTACACTTTTGTAGCATGGTTTGGTAGGGCCTTAACCTCTTCCCCTTTAGACCTGGGGTTGCAAAATCAATTAGACAACTCTGCAGGTAAACAGATGAAAAAGATAGTAGGGGGTCCCTCTCTACATAATACTGATTTTACACAAATTAACCTGAGCTTCTTGAACAGAGAGTTGTCTTCTCCATAATGATCTGAAATGACATCATAAAGGAAAAGGCCATGACCTACACTCTTATGGTCCCAGACTGCAGGACAATTATCTTAAGTTACAGGAAGGCAAATTCAGATTGCATGCTTGGATAAACTGCCTAATGGTAAGAACAGTGTGACAGTGGAACCAATTATTCCGAAAAGTAGACAGCTTCCCTTCACTGCCTATCAGATTCTGATAACCATTTGACAGAAATTCTGCACTGAACAAAGGGCGGATCTTGATAGCCTAAATAATCACTTTCTACTCTATAAATCCAACCTATACAATCTAGGCTCTTAGATTTTTCTCCCTAGTCATATCCATTCCAAAGAGAGGAAGCAAGGCAATCCACACATATTACATGGATTCCATACAAAGAAGCATAGAAAAGGTATAAAACAAGATAAGAATGCTTTTTCAGCTGAAAGAAATCTGTTTTAAGGAATATTTAGGACAGTAGTTAATTCAGTCCTCTACTAAGATGTGCTATAAGTAGAATGTTTTACATTACTCCTTATTTTTGAGGAGAGTTTAGGATGGCTATTTAAAGAGAAGGAAATAATGGAAAAGTTATAATTATAGCTGAGCTTCATGAAAAAAACACATTCCAGTAAAGGATTTAGAACTTCACAAATATGAAACTGCTTCAACCATAAGGCGTAGAGAAATAATGGCTTTGGTTTCCTGTCCTCTTCTAAGTCAGCCGTTACTTTAATCATATTTTAGGGCATGGATGTATTTATTTTATAACATACTGCATTTTTATCTTACAATGAATCATGCAAAAGATTAATCTGAAGGCTTACTAGTGGGGAAGGGGCTGGAATCTTTCACTGAAATCTCAGTATTGGTTTGTTGTGCTTGGAATGACAATGTTAGGGGGGGGAGATTAAAGTTTTGACCTTAGTATGCGAGATAAAGCAGGAAATATCTGGTTTATTTCAGAACTCCACCCCAAAACTTGGTTTTGTTTTTTAAAGTGTACCATCTAGAACTCTCTAATTGAATAGTTGCCACAAACTGTCATAGACCAATAGTAAACCTGTCCCTTTGAGATTCAGCTATTGAGTTTTGTGTCAAGTCCTATCCAAGTGCACATTCCCATTTCTTGTGGTTTAGCTTTGGTCTATAGCATTTTTATACTAGGTTTTCCACCATTTCCATCAAGAGTCAATGTGATGCAGTGGTCATTGTCTAAATTAGAACCAGACACACATAAGTTCCTGTTGTCTTGAAGACCCAGTCTCCTTAGGTAAAGGTAAAGGTTCCCCCGCATATGCGTGCTAGTCATTTCTGACTCTAGGGCCCGGTGCTCATCTCCGTTTAAAAGCCGCTTGTCCGAGGACGTCTCCATGGTCATGTGGCTGGCATGACTAGACGCCAAAGATGCACGGAATGCTGTTACCTTCCCACCGTAGTGGTCCCTATTTTTCTACTTGCATTTTTACATGCTTTCAAACTGCTAGGTTGGCAGAAGCTGGGATGAGTAACAGGCGCTCACTCTGTTATGCGGCACTCGGGATTCGACCCGCCAAACTGCCGATCTTCTGATCGACAAGCTCAGCGTCCTAACCCACTGAGCCACCGCGTCCCTTGGCTGTATCAAATGTTCAACCCTATGTGATTAGAATTTCTGGAGGGGAAGTTAAACTTCACTCACTGAGCAATTCCTTCTATTGCTATTCTGTTATATTGCCACCACTCCACAGAATGGTGCTTCAATGGGGAATATGTTCTATTTTCTTCATAAGGAAGCTTTTAGAAACAGTTGGGAAGGGGAGGAGAATATCAAAGGGAAACAAGCAGTCTCAGAGATGAGGCTTATTGAGATGGTGAAGGTATAAGTGGGATGCCTACCAGATCACAAATGTAGCTGATAGCACTAATATATTTTCAAGCAAAGAAAACAATAATGGACAAACTAGGTAACGTGCAGAATTCATGCTACCCCCTCAATTTCCAATGCTTTATTTATTTAGTGAATTATAAAGATGACTTAATAGTAATCTGCACAAAATTTATTCTAATGCTGGAGGTTTTCAAAAACAAAGATTGGACAATCATTTGTCTGAGATGGTATGAAGGCTCCTGCCTCGGGCAGTGGGTTGGACTAGAAGGCCTTCAAGGTCCTCTCCAACCCTATGATTCTATGAAAGAGAGTTCAGTTCATATAGCTATGGCTAAGTGGAATGATATGGCTAAGTGGAATGAGTTTGACCATTTTTAAAAAAAGGGACGAGAGAAATACAAGATTTTCTCAACCTTTACATAGTTTTGCAAGTTTGTTCTATATTATCTTACAAATAAAGGAATAAAAAAATGGAATGATGCTATACATGTTTCATGGAGATTGCCCTTAAGAATTAAATTGGAGTGCCCATACAGTAAAAGCCATGAAATTATTCTGTATTTTTCAAAAGCAGACTTCAGTATAGATGTTAATGGTTTCCAGTGGCATTACGTGGAACAGAATAGTGATGGAGCTAATTGAAGGCTTCAGAAAATAGCCTCAGCAAATTTGCAAGCCGAAAAGCAATGTTATTGCATCTTATGAACAGTTGTCATGTCAACTGTCAGAATTATTAAAGGAGAATTTGATCAGTTGGAGTTTAAACCTTTTCTTTCTTTTCATATGCCAAATGCACAATTCCCATGTATCGATAACCAATTTCTACTTCCAGCTTTTATTTTAGTCTTTTAATATTTCCTTGGGGGAATAGTTATGGATCTTTTTTGAAAACAAAGCTATATCTACACAGATGGAGAAGGAAGGTTTCACTAATGCATTTATATGGAAATTGCAATTGAATTGAAAGGAAACATCTTCCAGTATTGATTTCTATGGTTGGCATTGTGCTGTGGCTCATGGGATAAGATCATATACATGAGAAAATAGGATGTTAATATATGTAAGCAGGAATCTCTAATGTTTGTGGCACATGAGTTAGTATTTTAACTTCCAGAATTATGTTTCCCCCTTAATTCAGTTAAATTTAGCACATCTCAAGGCTTTAAGATGAAAGGATTATTCAAACATTCTGTTTTTGTGTGTTGTTGCACTGCTTCAGTTACATGTCCTGGGCATACACACACTCAAGAGCTAACAGGCCAACATAAATTCTACTTGGCCCTTTCATTTTATGTTCAAAGACTCTGAGCACTCAACATATGTGATCTATGTACCAAGGTGATACCCTAACAGAGACAAATTATGGTCAGGCATCTGAAAGTCATCATTTCAATACACACGTACACATTTTGAAAGGAAACTACAAGGGGATCAAAAACAGAGCTTAAGCCACATCTGTTTAGGTTTAAAATACATTGTCTGAAAGTTCAAAGTTGTTTCTTTGTGTCTTAGAAAAACCCCTCAAACTCTCCTACTCAGCTGCTTTTTATCTTACATTCTTCACTAGTATCAAAGAAATTTTTTAATGACCATCCTGTGCTATTTTAAAAACTTGAACTAGATAGATATATAGATAAATAGATATACATGTACACACATCAAAGTTTCATCAAGGTTTTGGCTTTCTCAGCCTTGGGACATAGAAATTAATTTGGAGAGAGAACCTAGGAAGTCACAGTGGGATCTCAGTTATCTACTGTATGTTGTTATGCTATATATTAAAAGTCCAATCAACCAAGGAGTGCTTCTATGCAACTTAAATTTCAAAACATGTGGTGCATGGAGGCAGCATTGAATATACCATATCCCAGGTCTTAATTTATCATTGAAAATTCACTGCTCTACTGGACCACAAAATAAAAAAAATGAGTAAAGGTGTTTAATTCTACCTCTGCTTGGCCAGCTTGATGTGCTCAATTTCATTTTTGCAGACGATAGTTGGGCAATAGTCCCATCTGTATCTAGAAACTGTGTGTGTTGCCTGACCAACTATAGCATGATTCACATTAACTTCATCTGGAGGTAGTCAAATTTATTAGGTTTTCTAGAGATGAGAAATTACTAATTGCTTTCTTCTCAATGTCCTTATAATCAAACTGGTTTTCCCCGTAGTGATGTATAGCTATGAGAGTTGGACCATAAGGGAGGCTGAGCACTGAAGAATTGACGCTTTCAAATTGCGATGTTAGAGAAGACTCTTGAGAGTCCCTTGGACTGTAAGAAGATCAAATCAGTCAATACTAAAGGAAATCAACCCTGATTGTTCTTTGGAAGGACAGATACCGAAACTGAAACTCAAATACTTTAATTTAATTTAATTTAATAACATTTATATACCGCCCTTCTCCCTGAGGACTCAGGGCGGTTCACAGGGCAGAATAAAATAGCAGATACAAACATTAAAAAAAAGATTAAACAATTGCCCTAGTTAAAAACAATGGAAATACAGCGCTAAAAACCCCAAGAAAAATTAAAAGACAAAGATAAAACAACCCCAGCAATCCCCATCAGGCTAGGCCAGCTTGTACAAACAGAAATGTCTTAAGATCGCGACGAAATGTCTTAAGATCGCGACTTTGGCCACCAAATGAGAACAGAGGACTCATTGGAAAAGATCTTGATATTAGGAAAGATTGAAGGCAACCGAGAAGGGGACAGCAGAGGATGAGATGGTTAGATAGTGTCATCAGTGCAGTGAGCATGGGTTTAGAAGGACTCTAGGAAACAGTGGAAGATGGGTGGGTGGGTGTGCTGTGGTCTATGGGGTCACGGGGAGTTGGGCATGACTTAGCAACTGAGCCACAACAACGTCATTGTTATCATTGGCAATATATGTTTTATGATAACAAAGTGCAAGTATCATAGCATTTGTAATATATAGTACACTTACATGCAAACTCCCAATAAAGGGCAGAACCTTATACTGCAGAACTTTCTCCAATCATTTTAGGTATTCTGCCAAAGTCCTGCCGAGAGAGCAGACTGAGTAATTTGCTTCTAGTAGGTCCATTTCAGGACAAATGCTAGAACAGGATAGTTTAGCAAGAAACATTTCAGGCTTTGAGCAAAATCAAGATGGAAACAACAAACAATACCATGGAAAGACCCAACTTAGGTGCTCTATAGAGATTTATTGTTAAAGTGTCCCACTATATGAATCTGATTCAGATATAAGGATGTCAGTAAAAATCAATCTCCGCAAAGTTACAAGTAATGCTGACCAAGTATCACAATGAGTTGAACTGAGGTCAGTAAATTAATAGCCAATACCCTGGCTCCACTAGTTCTTCTTTGCTGCTTATACCAATTTGCCCTCCCCAATTTGGATGATGGATAAGCTTTAACTGAGGTTGCTGAGGTTTTGGAATAAATGACAACCCTCAAGTCTGCTCAAGTGGTTTGTAATTCATGTTTGAAAATAGAGGAGGAAAATTTTAAGGCATCCCAGATATAACTGTTGGTTCAGCAAATATTAAGACGTTCACATTTAACTGTTTTGTGCCTCTAAAGGAATATGAAAACTTGGCTTCATTTGCTATAAATTCAAGCTTTCCTTCTCCTTCTCAACTTTCCTCTCCTTTGCCATCTTCCTGGCCACTGAATTTAATTTTAATTTAAAATTTAATCATTATTATTTAATTATTTTCAGGATTCTGAGTAGGGGCAATGGGATAAATTGTCCTAGGGCTCATATATGCAGATAGCATCATTCAAAGTAAGGTTCACTATTTGAAATTTGTGAAGAAATCCATATTTTTCATTCCAGGCAAATATAGTCTTATGAATAATTTTCATTTTCTAGACCAGACATGTCAAACTTGCGACATCATGTGACGTCGTGCAACTTATCAGGATGATTTTGCCATTGCCAGCAATGGGGTGGGCGTGGCTTCTGGATGACACATCCGGAACAGTTTGACACCCCTGTTCTAGACCATTGATCGTAATGGAGAAAAAAGAATGGAGAAAAATATTTATAAATAAAGGATGAAGCGGCATGGGGCTCAAATGAACGTATACTCCCTTGAGATTATTGTAAGATTAAATGTCCTAATCCATACCCTTACTACCAATACACTTGGAATTCAATGCAATACACTTGGAATACTGCATCCAGTTTTGGTCACCGCAACACAAAAAAGATGTTGAGACTCTGGAAAGAGTGCAGAGAAGAGCAATTAAGATAATTAAAGGCCTGGAGATGAAGACATATGAGGAACGATTGCAGGAATTGGGTATGTCTAGTCTAGTGAAAAGAAGGACTGGGACAGATATGATAGCAGTTGTCCAGTATTTAAGGGGCTGTCACAAAGAAGAGGGGGGTCAATTTATTTTCCAAAGCAGCAGAAGGCAAGACAGGAACCAATGGATGGAAACTAATCAAGAAAAGAAGCAACCTAGAATTTACCTAATGGTGAGAAAATGAACCAGTGGAATGTCTTGCCTTCAGAAAATGTGGGTGCCCCATCACTGGAGGCTTTCAAGGAAAGACTGGACAGCCCCTTATCTGAAATGGTATAGACTCTCCTGCTTGCATAGCGACTAGATGACCTCCAATTCTTTATTTTATGTTCTAATTCTCAGACAATATTCTCCCTCTTTGCTGCTTTGCTCATTCTGCTATTCTGTCCTTGAGAATTATTGGTGTAAATATGTTTAGTTTCCAAGTAAGCAAGTACTGTTGCTTACTAATTTAGATTTTTTTTAAAAAAAACTTTCCTAATACTGTCATCTAAGGCAGAGGAATTCATATGCATGTTTATTTTCCGGTGGAAACTATGCCTTCCAAAGATGGTCTTTTTTTCCCCCCAAAAGGCGACTGGATTTCCTTGGTTTTTTTTCTTTTTCTTATGCTGCAAAGAATATAAATCCTTCTGTTTCCCTCCAGTCGCTCAGAACAGAAGACACTTTTTGGAGGAGAAGTGAAACATTTTCACTTTCTTTGAATGAAGAAAGGCAAACCAATGTAGAAAGAAAGGGTCTGGATACAGCCCAGCTGCACAGCTAGCTGAGAAGAAAGGGCCACCTTGATTAATTAAAAATCCTCATGGAATTTCCACAACACAATATCCAGAATTTCAATCAGCTCTTCCATTGGCTAGGACTCAAGGGTAGGCAACCTTGGCTCTTTTATGACTTGTGGACTTCAACTCCCAGAATTCCTGAGTCAGCCATGCTGACTCAGGAATTCTGGGAGTTGAAGTCCACAAATAATAAAAGAGCCAAGGTTGCCTACCCCTGGTAGATCTGTCAGCAGCAGTGAAGCTTGGAGATGCTCAGTGCTCAGTAGCATGTATTTCAGGGTAGCAGCAGCAGCCATAAATTAAAAAATAAAAAATAAAATGTTGGTGGGCTGCACAAGGTTCCTTGGCATGCTGTGCAGGCCTGGGCTAACGTATGACAGAGGATTAAGAGAGTAGCAGTGAGACACTGTCTACAAGTACTACCTGTAACAGGACAGTCTGTTTGCCTGTTAGGATATGCATGCACATTAGAAAACCAAGGATGGAGTCCCAGCATCTTTTGTAATGTCTCACTTCATAGGTAGTGGAAGAGTATCCCATACTTTGAATTATCTTGATCTATGCAGATCAGCTCCTATTCAGCTACTGCTTCTCAGATCTGTTCTTTCTCATTTGTTAACTACAAATTCAATGCCTGCTGTTAATCTGACCAAGCAACATGACAATATCATCTGGCATCGTGTGGTCTAAGGCAGACTTCTCAACCTGGGTTTAAGCTACAGTTTCCAGCAGCCCTGACAGGAAATGTATCTTAAAATATATGGAGAGCAGGTGAGAGAAGTGAGTAAGGAGTGGAAAGGCTGCGGTTCCTTCTCATTTTCCACCCATGAAAATTATTCAGTGAAATTTCTGACTCCATTCTCCCTCTCCTTTCTCTCTCTCTCTCTCTCTCTCTCTCTCTCTCTCTCTCTCTCTCTCTCTCTCTCTCTCTCTCTCTCTCTCTCTCTCTCTCTCTCTCTCTCTTTCTCTCTCTCTGGCAATCTTCTCAACTTTCCCTCCCACACTCTTCCTTAATAGGCAACACATTTGTTAAAAATTAATTCCTCTATTCCCTTCATACGTGTATCCTTTTCTTTGTAAATTATCCCTTCTTTCCCTCACATTTTATACACACACACACAAACACACACACACACACACACACAGAGAGAGAGAGAGAGAGAGAGAGAGAGAGAGAGAGAGAGAGATGCATATACAGGGAGTCCTTGATTTATGACTATTCATTTAGTGATTTTTCAAAGTTACAACGGTGCTGAAAAAAATAACTTACTACTAGTCCTTACATTTACAACTGTCACAATGTCTCCATAGTCACATGGTGAAAATTCAGGCACTTAACAATCACCAAGTAATTATAACCGTTGCAGAGTCCTGGGGTCACATGATTGCCATTTGCAACCTCTGCAGCTGGCTTCTGACAAGCAAAGTCAGTGGCGACTCAGTAGCATGTAGACTGTAGGAAAAGAGGTTGTAAAATCAAGTGCCACTTACTGAAGGAGTACCTCGCTTAGCAAGAGAGTTTCTAGCCTCAATTGTGGTCATAAGTCGAGGACTACCTGTATATCTAGATCTAGCCAGTTTGAAAAATTATGATATAGTATAGTATAGTACAGTAGAATACAATACAATACAATACAATGCAATGCAATGCAATGCAATGCAATGCAATGTAATGCAATGCAATGCAATACAATACAATACAATACAATACAATATAATATAATAATCTTCTTCTTCTTGTGTCATATCTGTTGTTGGACATTGGCGATCATGTTGCTAATTCTATTTTTATCAGCAGCAACACGAAAAAGTGCTGCTGAGTTTTGTCCAAACCAGTCCCTCAGATTTTGAAGCTATGATGTTCTTCTTCTGCCTGGACCTCATTTGCCTTCAATCTTTCCCTGGAGGATTAAATGGAGTATGCCGTATTTTTCTGGGTGTTGCATCACATGTCCAAAATATTCTAACTTTCATTTTTAATTGTTTTGATGATTTCCCTTGGCTTTCCCAAGCAGCTTATCACCTCCTCATTTCTGATCTTGTCAACCCAGCTTATATGTAACAGCCGCCTGTAAATCCACATTTCAAATGCTTCTAGTCTCTTCAGGTGGCCTTCCGTCAGAGATCAACTCTCTACTCCATAGAGGAGGATAGAAAAAATGTAACATCTGACAAGCCTGATTTTCAATCTTAGGTTTATGTTGTGACTGCAGAAGACCTTTTTCATTTTGAAGAGTGCT